>NW_024881265.1:0-30000 GCF_018691265.1 Tyto alba | reverse complement strand
GGGGTTCTTGGCGTTGGGCTTCCTCCTGCTGTGGCTGGAAGACGCCGATCTCCTTCCCGAGTGGTTCTTGGGGTGGTCGTAGCCCAGGGAGAGGCCGCCTCTGTGTTTCGTCGCCGACCCGCCGCCCAGCTCTCCGTCTTCATCCTGGGAAGTGTCCTCCTCCGTCTCGCTCGACCACCCATCGTCTGCTGGGAAAAGCCAAAAAAAAAAAAAAAAAAAAAGAGGCATTCCACCTCTACCTCCATCCCGAACATGCCGGGGAGGGAGCTGGGGGGAGGGATGGAGAGAAGCACCCCAAAACGTGACTGGTTTCATCCCTCAAACCTCTCTGGCTACGCCGATCCAGAAGCAGCAGCAGCCTCCAGCCAGGAGAAGCGTTTGGTATCTCCTGCTGCCAACACCCGAGTGGGTCCTCACGGCCCTGCGCCCCCCCCCCCTTTCCCCCCAGTTACACCGGTTCCCAGTGCGACCTCGCTTGCTGGAGGCAAGGCGTGACACCCGGCGTCTCCGTTTTGGGGCGGAAAACAAAGTCCCTTACCTGAGCGAGAGGAGTTGGAGCCGGAGGAGCTCCCGGCACCTCGGCAGCTTCTCCACCGCTTCCTTCTCCTCGTCCGCAACCTCAAGAGGGGTCTCGCCGGTTGTTCCTCCTCCTCCGAGCTCTGGATGTCGGGGATCCAAACCTCCTCCCCGTGCTCCAGCCGAGCGAGCAGGTCGGGGTTATACGCGGGGAAGCCTGCTCAGGTAGACAGCGGTGGGTTACTGGGTAGACAACAACCATCTGTGATGCCTCCTTAGAGGAGATGGAGCCCGTGACCTTAAAACTCATCCCGAAAAGAGGAAGAAAATCCAGGTGCCCACAGCTCTCGGAGAAGGGAAGGGTCTGGTCTCCCAGCAGGGTCTGCTGAGGGCATCTACAAGAGCTTTCCAGGTGGTGGAGAAGGCATCCTAGGGAATAAGACGCTCGAACCAGAGAGGAATCAGCCCCGAGACCACTTTTCAAGGTGACAGAAAAGCCCCGTGAGATCAAGAGCAGTTGAGAAAGGCAGAGGTTGTCCATCCAGAAGGAAGGTAGAGGTTGTCCATCTGGAAGGAAGGTAGAGGTTGTCCATCTGGGAGGACTCAGGGAATATCGAGCGGGAGGAAAAGGAAGGCTGGGGGGAAAAAAAAAAAAAAAAAAAAAGAAAAAAAATAGGAGTAAAAGCAAGCGCGCCGGCACCGCGGCTTGGAGGCATCTCGCCCGGGTGAGCCGCTCTCCCCAGCTCCGCTTGGAGAAAAGCCTTTGCCAGGGGCACGGTGCACAAGCCACGCTCCCAAATTAAGGGGTCGCATCCGTTGAGCATCTCCTCCGAGCGTGGGACGTCGGAGAAGAAGCGCGTGAAGGAAGAGCCGATGCTCGAGGACCGAGCGGGCGGCAGGTGAAAATGTGACTTTTATCTGCTCTGTTAGTGTCTGTCAAGGCCCAAACGTTGCCGTTAATTATCTGTTAATTATCTGTTGGCCGGAGGAGCTCAGCGTGCCCGAGGGCGGCACGGTCTTCTCCTGGGCAGCATCTAGAAAACCAGCAGTAACCTGAAAGGTCAAGCTGAGAAGGTGAAGTGCTGACGCTACCCAGCCTCAAAATTAAATCAGGTCTTAAAAGAGCAAGGAGGACCTTAAAAAAAATAAAATAAAATAAAATAAAATAAAATAAAATAAAATAAAATAAAATAAAATAAAATAAAATAAAATAAAATAAAATAAAATAAAATAAAATAAAACAAAGTAAAATAAAATAAAACAAAATAAAACAAAATAAAATAAAATAAAACAAAATAAAATAAAACAAAATAAAACAAAATAAAATAAAACAAAATAAAACAAAATAAAAAGCAAACCCAGCGGGACGGTGAGATTAAGTTCACGTTGATTCATCTTGTGGTCCAAAAAAGCCAAAAGCCACGAGAACGGCGCCCAAAGCCGCCCCTCGCGCGCCCGAGCGCCCTCAAATCTCAGCTTGGGTTGAGTTTCCAGCTTTCCCGCTCCCCTCCCGGATCCCCCCCACTCCGGATCCCCCCCACTCCGGATCCCCCCCACTCACGTCTCGTGGTTGGAGGAGCCCCCGGGGGGCTTTTCCGTGCCCCGAAGTGGCCCGGAGCCGTCAGGAGGGGGCACCGCGAGCCCAGCGCCGGGATTTTAACCCGTTTCTGGCATTTTTAGTCCTGGAGGGGGTGGGAGAGGAGCGCCCCCCCCCCCCCCCCCCCAGGCGGGAGCACCCCGAGGGATTGGGGGTGTCGGGGCCAGCACCCAGTGACCCCCCCAAGCTCCCGCTGGGGATGAAGACAGGGCTGGGGATGAAACCAGAAAAATGAGGCGAAAAACCCGGATTTCTTTTAAAAGGAGCCTGGTTGGTTGAAAGCAGGAGCCCCTCTGGAGAGGCACCCCCGGAACACGAGTGGGGGGGGGGGTCCCCTGGCCCCGCCCCCCCCCCCACGAAAAGCCACCGGTGACCACCAGGGATTTGGGGGGGGGGGGGGGGGGGGGGTCCCTACCTGCTGGGAGGGCGGGGGGGTGGCTGGAGAGCGGCCGGGGCGTCTCGGTGGCCGTGACGGTGACCTCCTGGAGAGCCTCGGGCACCTGGGGGGCGGGGGGGGGGAAGGGGCAACAGAGGGGCAGCATTGTTAAAATTAAAAAGGAAGAAAGAACCAAAATTAAAAAAAAAAAAAAAAAGAACCGAAATAAAACATTCCAAAGTAAAAATTAAAAATAAAAAACCAGTAAGAACTAAAATAAAAAAACCTGAAGTACTAAAATTTAAAAAACAAAGAATTAAAATTTAAAAATAAATAAATAAACCCCAAAGATCTAAAACTAAAAAACAAAGATCTAAAATTAAAAAAAAAAAAAAGAACTAAAAATAAAAAACGAATCAAAATTAAAAAAATGAAAGGACTAAAATTTTAAAAACGAAAGAAATAAAAAACAAAGATCTAAAATTTAAAAAAACCAAGGAACTAAAATTAATAAAACTAAAGATCTAAAATTATAAAACAAAGATCTAAATTTAAAAGAACGCCAAAGAAATAAAATAAAAAAACTAAAGAACCAACAAAAAACCCCAACGAACTACAATTATTAAAAAAGAATTAAAATTTTAAAAGCCAAAGTAAAGAATTAAAAATTAAAAAAACTAACAAAGTAACAAATTAAAATTAAAACCAAAAACCAAATAACTGATGTAAAAAAAGAATAAATAAATTAAAAAAAAAAAAAAACAAAGTCAGAAATAAATTAACTAAAGAAATAATTTTAAAAAAATATCAAATTACGAAATCATTGGGTTGTTTGTTTTTTTTTTAAACCCGAATTTACAGCGGCAGCCGAAGGTCGGCGCCGGCCGCCCCGCTCCGCGGCCGGTCCCGCGGGCCGCGGTGCCCCCCCGCCCCCCCTTGCGCCCCTTCCCCCTTACCTGCCCGGACTCCAGCGCAGCCATGGCCGCGCTCCGCGGGGGTTCCGCGGGACCCGGCGCAGCCCCGGCGGCCGCAGCGCGGGGACCCGCGTTACCTGCGCGCCCGCCGCTGCCTCCCGCGGGGCGGGGAGGGGCGGCCCCGGCGCGGGGGGTGGGCGGGGATGGAGCCGGCCCGCGTCCTCGCGGCACCCCTTTTGGGAAGAAAAAGGACTTTTCCACGCTTTTCCTTTCCCTCCCCCCTTTTCCCCCCTTTTTTCCCACATTTTTGCCCATTTTCCCTTTTTTTTTTCCGCCCCCTTCCTTTTCCCCCCTGCTTTTCCCTTTTTTTTTTTTTTTTTTTTTTTTTTTTTATAGCCACAGTGCCTGAAATTTTCCTTCAAAAAGAAGAAATCTGGGGGCTGAGAAACCCGATCCGAGCCCAAAATCCTCCCTGGCCAAGGAGGGAAGAAATAAAAGTTGAGAAATTACTATTTTAAAGCACCCCCCCCAAAAAAAGTTGTCAGCCCTAGATACATTGCATTGATTTTAAAACTAAAATGGGTTTTTGTTCCCACACCTCCAATCCAACAATGAAAATATTTGGGAAAAAAAAAAAAATTTGTAGGCAATTTTTTCCCACCTCTGAAGGATGCTCAGTGCAGGAGCTTAAAAATAAATAAATAAATAAATAAATATGTTTCTAAAGCAATTTTTTCCTTTTCCCTGGGACATGAAGCAGCTCCAGGCAGCAAAAATTCCCCAAGAAACTTAAATTTATTCTGTGGCAGAAAAAAAATAAAACTTAAAGAAAAAAAAAAAAAAACAAACGCATCTTTTTGTTCCGTCTCGAAATTTTTCTCCCCCTAAAACCCAAAAACTTACATTACTCAGATTTTGTTGAAAAAACTGAAATTTGGGGCTGCAGAGGGAGGTTTTCAATTGCACCGTGGAATTAAAGGGTTATTGGGGATTTTTTTTTTTTTTTCTCTCGTTTTTAACACCTTCGCCAGCCGGCGCCGACCTTTTTTTTTTTTTTTTTTTTTTTTTTTCCTGAAAAAAAAAGAAAATCCCCGACAAATGTTTGTCTTGGGGAAACGCGGTTATTTCTTTATCGCCCCTGAGGGTCGGGAGCTGCGGTTTCCCACCAGCCCCATTTCCTCCCCCACCACATAAAAAAAAAAAAAAAAAAAAGCCCATTTTTAGATTTTTTACTCCAATTTAGGAACAAAACATCCCCCCCTCCATGCTTCCAGAAGTGTAGGAAAATGGATTTATTGGGTAAATCCTGCAAATTTCTAAGTTTGGTGCTCAGGTGGAGGCTGAGGGAGATTTTAAACCCTTCAAATGGCATCGGATGATTGCAGCTGCAGAAAGACTAATAAATGATAATACTATCGTAATATAATAATATTTACAAATCATCATAATTATTATATATTGCAAAGAATCGAATAGTATAATAGAAATGGAGTGCCATATAATAAAATCCTTTTTTATATATTTTAACCATTTTAAATGGCATAAAGTCATTGCAGCTGCAAGAAGATTAATAATTTTATAATAGTATAATAATATAAATAATTCCATAGTGTTTATAATACAATAATATCAATACTAGAATAGTATAATCATATAATAAAAATATAATGCCATGTAATAAGATTTTAACCACTTTAAGTGGCATAAAATTATTGCAGCTGCAGAAAGACTAATAAAAATATTATAATGCTAATATATTATATTGTTACAGTATAATAATGTTATTATAATAAAATGATACAATAATATAATAAAAATATAATGCCGTGCAATGGCTTAAAATAATAATACAGCATTCATAAAATGGCTTAAATACAGACTCAAAAAATAAATATCTTTTCAGCACCCTACATGCCAGTAATCGAGAAATCCTTTATTCACCGCATCCGCAGCTTCCCCCCCCCCCCCAAAAAAAAATAAATTGAATTATCAGCACTCTTCCCGCCGTTCGCCTTTCAAAATTCTGCACTTTATCCATTTAATTGACTGAATCCCCCCCAAATCAGCTCCCGCGGGCCGGCTGCCCAGTTCCCCGCGGGACATTTCCACTTGCCCCCCCCCCCAGCCGAGGACACGACGAGTCCCCGCAGGGGCCACCCGACCTCGGAACCCCGGTCCCGGGTGGGAGGAGGGTGGAGAGGAGCCACGAGCAGCTCCAGGGCCGCGCAGGAGGGTCGAGAACCTCAAGACGGGGGGGGGGAAAAAAAAAAACTCCCCAAGCCTGAAGGTCAAAGCCAACTCCGTCCCGTCCTGCTCCGGGACGGTCCGAGGTGGCGGCGGCCCCGTCACGCGGGTGGGGACCCTCCGTGGGATGGAGGACGTGTCCTCACGGGGACGCTTTCTCCTTGCTGAGAGCCGGGGAGATGTCGGCGTGGAACCGCGTCCCCCCGGGTGGACCCGGAGAGGACGCCCATCGCTCGGCTCGTCACCCTCTCAAATCCACGGGGGGGGGAGCTGGCGGTGCAGGAGCCCCCCTTGGATAAAGCCCCCCCCCCACCCCTCCCCACGAGGGTGGTTTGGGGCACGGAGGGGGCCCCACAACCGCCCCGGCTTGGTCTCCAAAAAAAAACCCTCGGGAAACTTCAAAACCCCACCGTCCGCCGCGCCCTCCTCGGGCATCACGGATTTCTTGTGGGAGCTGCGTCAGTCCCACCCGGGGCCGAGGGGAGCCCCCCTTCCCTGCCGTGGGGAACGGGAGGAGGTTCCCACGGGGACCAAGCCCAACCCCACGCGGGGCTCTGCTCCCGTGCCGCAGGTCACCAACGCGAGGGGGGAAGGCGGCCCGAGGCTGGGGGGGGGCCACGCCACCCTGCCGGCGACTCCTCCAACGGCCGCGCCCGCTTCCCGCACCCACCATTCTTCACCCCCAGGAACGATTTTTGCGGCCAAGGAGGGGTCCTGAGTGGAGGAAAAACCCCCCCAGAACCTCCTCCCGGAGGAACATCGACGCTCAACGGCGGCAGTTGGGGTACGACCAACCCAAACCGGCAGCGCGGACCGTGCAAAATCCCAGATCACCCCAAAATTTCTTTTGCTAAAGGCTTTAAACTCTTTTTTTTTTTTTTTTTTTTTTTCCCCCCCCCCCTTTTTTCTATCCCACCCCTTGGACCTGCTCAGGCCCCACCGCCTTCACCAACTTCCTCCCAACTCTTCCTGATCGCCGCCTTCTTCGCCAAAAAGCTCATAAATTTCGCTTTGCCGTCCCGGCGGCACGCGGGGCTCGGCTGCTCCCTCCTTATCGCAACGTCCCCTGAGCAGAACGACATCCTCTGCTCATTTAAACTCACCAAAAAAAAAAAAAAAAACGAGTTTCCCACTCCCTTTTTGCCCCAATAATGTCGTGATTCTTGGGCGTCCGGAGCAGCTCACGGAGGAGCTCTGGAGGTCTTGGACACCTCATAAAAATAGGCCTCCGTGGACTCAGCTGGGTTTTGGACACGAGTGGGATCAGATACGGCCACCCGAAGTGATTCTTGGGGGGGTTTTGGGGTGGTTCGGGGGGGTTTTGGGGTAGAGGTTGCTCCAGGGTGGGCAGCTGGTGGGACCCCCAGCTGGGGCTTCCTCCAGGTGCTCCACGGGACGGGGGGGGGGGACGGGGGACCCTTGGGTGGGCAAACCCACATCTTGGCAGGGACGCAGCGGTGGAGGAGCGCCCCCACCCTGGAGAAAGGGGGTTCAGGAAGAGCCCCCACCCCGGGCAGCCACGACGGGGACAAGGTGGGACATTTAACGTCAAACTCAACGGGACCTTCCAGCCCCCTTCAGTGATTTCGCCAGATCTCGGCTCCTTGGGTGACCCAGCAGGTCCGGGCACTTCGAGCGTGGCCGATCCTGGGTGTGAAAGGTCCACGCCAACACGGTGGGTCAACCTCGTTGGGTGACGCAACCACGATGCAGCATCTGAAAGTGCCCCAGAGCAAGAAATAACCTTCTTCACCCCACCGGGGAGAAGCCCAAAGATCCTTGGGACCATCCCACGGGCCACCACGTCTCCAGTGTCGCTCTGGTGGGACCATCCCACGGGCCACCACGTCTACCAGAGCCGCTCTGGTGGGACCATCCCACGGGCCACCACGTCTCCAGTGTCGCTCTGGTGGGACCATCCCACGGGCCACCACGTCTACCAGAGCCCCTCTGGTGGGACCATCCCACGGGCCACCACGTCTCCAGAGCCGCTCTGGTGGGGGAGGTGGGACGGGAGGAGGTTCCTCTTCCCCCCCCCCCACCTCAGGATGGTCCTTACCCCACAGGGGGTAAATCCTCCACCACATTCCTGCCCATTGTGCCCATTATCTCCCCAATGGTCCCTCCAGGGTGGTGGTGGTGGTGGTGGTGGTGGTGGTGGGGCTTTAACCCTTTCCTCCCCACCCACGAAGTGAAGGAAAACACCCTTGCGACAGCAAACGGAAGGGGGGGGGCGGGGGGGACACACACACACACTCCGAAACCAGCTGCTTTTACCCCAAAATGAGTCCCAGGCACAGGCCCAAAATGGACCTTCCTCTCCCCAAATTAACCTCAATCCCCCCCACCTCCCCCGGCGCAGGGATACGCTCCCGGGAGGGGGGTGATGCGGCTGGGAAAAATAAATCTGGAGGAAAACCCCATAAATTGGATTACTCCCCTCCATCCATTTCAAAATTATTATATATATATATATTTTTTTTTAATTTATTTGCCCAAATTGCTTTATTTTGGCTTGTCCCCTCTCCGGGGTTGTCCCTCCAGGGAAGGGGAAGATGGAGCCGAGGATGAGGAGGGAGATGAAGGAGGGAGGAATGGGGCAGCCGGGAGGTTTCCCAGGGCTGATGGGGGGAAAAAGCCTCAATTCTGTCAATTTAGAGAAGCAGCGATTTTTTTTTCCCTGCAGCAGGCGGCTGCACTTGACCCTGCGAGTCGGGTCGCGATTAGCACGACTTCAGCACCAAAAATTTGGAAGTTTGTAAAATAAAGTATTTTGTTATTTATCCCTCCTAAATTCACTGTTTTCGGCAAGCGATGGGGCAGCTGGAAAAAAATAAAAATTAATTTTTTATTTTTTTTTTTTTTAAATCTGTAAAAGAACTTCCAAAGAATCAACCAGCTACTTCAGTAGATTTATTATAATGGGAAATTAAATTGTCTCGAGCACTGATGATAGAAAATAGGGTTTATAATTGATTTTTTTTAAAACAATAGATGTTGAAAGGGGTTTTGGGGGGATTTCCGAAAAGCTTTGGCTGAGGTTTGGCGCTGCGAGCGGGGAGGAAGGGGTTAACGGGGCCGGGAGGGACATTTCCTCAGGAATTAAGGGTCCTCAGCGCTAACTGCCCACGCCCTGAGGGGGGTTTTTTGCACCTTGGAAATCTGAAATACCCGAGTTAAAAGATAAAGGGGAAATAAAAAAAAAAAATAAAAAAAAAAAAAAAAAAGAAAAGAAGAAGAAAAAGGAAGGGAAAAAAAAAAAGAAAAAATGAAAAAAAAAAGAAAAATAAAAAATAAAACATAAAAAAATTGTAAAAAGAAAAATGAAAATATTAAAAAGAAAAATGGAACAATTATTTTTTTTAATGAAAAAATAAAAAATGAAAAATTTAAAAATAAAAATAAAAACATTTTTAAAAGAAAAATAAAAAATCCATTTTCCACCCAAAAGTGGGGGACCTGTGGCTGAACCCCCCGGCTGAGGAAGTGGCAGGAGGCCCCAAATCCTGCGCTCTCCGTCCCTGAGGCCTGAATTTAGACCCATTTTCCCCTGATTTTACCCCAAAAATGCAGGTTGCAGTGCAGGGCGAGATTGTTGAGGCACTTCCACCCCCAACGCCCCAGAGGTTGGATGATTTAACCCCACCGGGCTAAAAAAAAAAAAAAAAATAAAAAAAAATAAAAAGAAAATGACGCTTTTTTGGTTTGTTTTACCCATTTTTAGCAAGTTTGGGAATTTTTTTGGGGGGGGGGGTGGAGGCACCCGAAGGTGCTTCACCCCAGCTGGGATCCTGCACCCAGCTCCCACCCAGTACGCCCAGTCAGCCGGGCCAAACGGGGTGTAAGGGGGCAGGAAGGGGTGTCAGGAAGTGCCCACCCCCCCCCCAGGGGCTTTGCGGCACTTGATCAACCCAACCCCAGAAAATTTAGGAGAAACGGGGCAAAAAAGGGACCCAATTTATATTGTTTATTGTTTCTCGCATGCTATAACCCCCCCCCACTAAACTCCTTCCATCCAAACTTTCCAATTATTGAATTTCCTCCCCAAAGCTGCTTTCGACCCCCCCCCCCCCCCCCCGAAATTCCCCCGGGAGGCCGGGGCTGAGCCCCCGCGCGCTCATCAGGGCTGTTAATTAACTTAATTAACCTCCCGCCCCTCCCAACCTCAGCCGGTCCCTCTGTCGGGGGCGGGGGGGGGAAGGAGAAACCCCCCTGAGTTTGTGTCCGTACCCTTAATTTGCTGCTCTGCTTCTAAATATATAATTATCCAAATAGAGAGGTATTTATATATTAAAATATATGCATATCTAGATATTAAAATATGTAAATATTCATATGTTAAAATATAAAAATATCTATATATTTTAAAATGTCACTGTTCATATATTAAAATATATAAATATTTCTATATTAAAATATAGAAATATTTCTATATTAAAAATATATTTATATTAAAAAAATATTTAAAGCTCTGTAAATATATAAATATTCCTATTTAACGGGCCCAGAAGCTGGTGGGAGAGGGAGATCGATCTGTTATCTGTACGTGTGGGGGTGCAAGTGCTCAGCGCGCCCACAAAGTGTGGTACCGCATCTTGCCATAGGCACGCGCAGCGCGCACAGAGGCCTGCCTAGAATATATACATCCTGATATACATGTATTTAAATGTATATATTTATATGTCAGAGAGAGAGAGAGTGGCCACAGGCCTGCCTGAAATACATTCGTGTAGTTATGAACTTATACAGTCATGGATTTATGTATGTTTCTGTATTTATGCAATTTATGTGTCTACATCAAAATGTGTATATAGAGAGATAAATATATATACATAAAAGTGTAAATATGTGTATATAGAGATTTATATACATGAAATGTATATATGTGTATAAAGATATAATTATATATACATAAAAATGTGTATGTATGTATAAATATATAATTATACATAAAAATGTGTGTATCTATGTATACATATAAAATTATATAAACATAAAAATATGTATATCTATGTATAAATATAAAATTATATATACATAAAAATGTATATATATACACATAAAAATGTGTATATATATGTATAAATATATAACTATATATACATAAAAATGTAAACATATGCATAAATTTATATACATAAAATGCATATATGTATAAATATATAACTATATATACATAAAAATGTAAATATCTGTATATATAAATTTATATACGTAAAATGTATATACATGTATAAGGATATAATTAATTATAGATACATAAAAATGTGTATAAATATGCAATTATACATAAAGATGAGTATATATGCATGTATAAAGATATAATTCTATATACATTAAAATGAGTATATATACATGTATAAATATAAAATTATATATACATTAAAATGTGTATATATATGTATAAATAGATAACTATATATACATAAAAATGTAAATATCTGTATATATTTATATACGTAAAATGTATATACATGTATAAGGATATAATTAATTATAGATACATAAAAGTGTGTATAAATATGTAATTATACATAAAAATGAGTATATATACATGTATAAATATAAAATTGTATATACATTAAAATGTGTATATCTATGTATAAATATATAACTATATAAACATACAAATGTGTATATCTATGTATAAATATATAACTAGATATACATAAAAATGTGTATATATATGTATAAATATATAACTATACATAAAAACGTAAATATCTGCATATATAAATTTATGTACGTAAAATGCATATACACGTATAAGGATATAATTAATTATAGATACATAAAAATGTGTATAAATATGCAATTATACATAAAAGTGCGTACACATACATGTATGAAGATGCCATTCGAGGTGTGTACCCCCACGTACACACACACACACACACACACACACACACACACACACGCTCCCCCCGGCTCCCGCTGGGCTGGGGGGGGGTCAGGGCAGGTCGGACCTTCAGCATTTCCCCTCTGACCTTGGCTCGGGGCTCCGCGTCCCGGGGTTCAGCCCCCCCCCGGCCCCCCCCCCCCAGGAACCCGACCCGGCAGATTCCACTTTCACTTTCGGTTGCCACCGGCCCCGCTTGGCTCGTCACCCCTCCCTGGCCCAAGGCGGGGGCGGGGGACGGGCAGGCAGAACCGCACCCCCCCCTCCTCAAATCCCACCCCCCGAACCCCCCAAACCACCCCCCCACACCCCCCCCACACCCCCCCCCGCGATGCTGCCGGGACCCCGACACGCTGGACTGGTAGGGACTGGGGGGGGGGGGGGGGGACAGGGAGGGGGGGTCAGGGGGTCCCCAGGGACACACACATGGGGGGGGGGGTGCAGCCTGCGATGGGGGGGGGCACATGCATACGGAATTCGGGGACCCCCCCGGGGTGAAGCTGGGAAGGGGATTGGGGGGGGGGGCGGTGTTATGGTTTTTCGTTTTTTGTTTTTTGTTTTTTTTTTTTTTTTTCCGCTGTTTTTAAGCCGGCAGCCTTTTAAACCTGGTCCCGTGGGGTCAGACCTGTGTGTGTGTCCCCCTCCCACCCCGCCCCCCCCCCGGACCCCCCCCAAAATTTTACAGCTTCATCCCCGGGCGCCACCTCCTCGGCGCCGAGTTCTCCCTCTTTCTATTCCCCCCCCCCCTCCAACCCCCAAAACCATCATTTTAATTTGTGGTTCCCCCCCCCCCGGTTTTGAGGCAGCACCACAAATCGGAAAAATCCACCCCCACCCCCCCCAATTTACCCGTTTTCCCCCTCTTTTCCGCCCCATGGGAAGCCCTGAGCCCCCGCGGAGTTGTGACAGCAGTGCCCGCGCTGCCGCAACAGGAGCAGGTTTGGGGTTTTTTTGGGGGTACCAAACCCACCTAAGCCCCCCCCCCAGCCCTGACACCACCCCCCCCCCAGGTCCCATCCACCTCATGATTTATTTTTTGACTATCCCCAAATTCTCCCGCTTTTTCTAATCAAGTTTCATTTAGAAAACCCTCAGCCGGATGCTCCCTGCACCACGTCAACTTTAAATTAGTTTCTTGGAATTTTTTTTTTTTTAATTTTTTTTTTTCCCCCCACCTTTTTCCCACGAAGTCGGACAGAAAAATGACAGTTTCCTCATGCTCCTGCCTCCCCCGCGTCACCTCCAGCCCCGTTTGGGTCACAATTTTCTTTTTCGGCGCTCACGTCCGGGAGCTGGGCTGCGGTAAGGATCTCCAGCGCTTCTTCCATGACATCCAACCCTCCTTATTTATTTCTCCTGCCCCCCCCCCCCCAGTTTGTTAATATTACACCAAAAAATAAGAATAATTTTTAAAAAAGGTGGTTTTTAAAAGCTTGGTGGGATAAATACCAATTTCTGGGGACTTTGAGGGCAAGACGCGTCCTACCGGGAGGCGACTTTGGGGATCCATCACTGGTGGATCGTGCTGATCCACTTTATTCTTTATTGAAATATTTAGACCCGAAGTTGCTTTCTAATAGAATTTTTAAAATTTTAATAGAAATTCCCTGCTTGAGTGGCGGTTCTTAAGAAAACTGCACTGCAACCACCTTTTTACTAAAACAATCATTCTGAATTTCCCTGATTTGATCCCTCACGGTCCAGAAACCCCAGTTCAGTCCACTCGCTCAGCTGTAGACTAACCCCCCCCCAAAAAAAAAACCAAAAAAACAAAACCAAACACCCCAAAATCTGCCCTTCCCCCCCCAGCGTTTCTGTAGCTTCCAGGTGGCTCCTCCACCCCATGAGAGCGTCCCCACCTCCGCGCGCTCTTCCCGAGGTCCTCCCGGGCCCCACCGCGACGCTCTCCCACGCTTTGGTCGAGCGTTATGCCCCCAGACCCGCCACGCGTGCGCCCCCCTTCCACCTGCCCAGAATCCCTCCCACAAAACGAAATAAATCCCATTGATCGGCGGCGGACGAGGGAGCGGCGGCACCGCCGGCGTTTCTTCTTCTCACCCATCGCCTTTCGCAGCCCGGTTCCGAGTCCTGGGACCCGACCGGCCCATCACGGCCGCCGTGGGAGAAGACGTCGTGCTGCCTTGTCACCTCTCGCCCGGGCTCGACGCCGAGAACCTGGAGGTGAGGTGGTTCCGCACCCGTTTCTTGGTCTACGTCCACCTCTACCGCGGCGGGCAGGACCACTACTCCTCCCAGATGCCCGAATACCAGGGGAGGACGGAGTTTTTGAAAGAAGGCCTCTCCGTTGGGAACGTCTCCCTGAAGATCCTCAGGACCGGGCTGAGCGATGAAGGGCAGTATCAGTGCCTCGTCAAAGACGGGGATTTTTACGAAGAAGCCGCGCTGGAGCTGAAGGTGGCAGGTAAGAACCAGAGCGAGGGGTCGGCCCCAGGATGGACCTCTGCTTTGTCCCGTTTGCCCACCGCGTCTCCAAAATCCCTCTTGAGTTTTCTCCGCTTTGGTCGCCCGGCTCCTCGGGAGTTGGCTCCTGACCTGCCCGGCCTCAGATCCTTGCGGAACACGGAGTGTCCCACCACCAAACCCCCCCCAAAACCTCACAGATACAGCACCACCCCCCCTCTAACCCGGGAGAAACCTCCCGGTCCCCCCCCCCAGGTCAACCATCTCAACTCAACCCTGGCGTCATCTCCGGTTGACTTCTTTCCAACAAGAGCCCAGGGGAGCGGCAGGAGATGACGCAGCGGGACCCCAACCATCCAACCTCGGGCCACCACCAAACCCCCCCAAAACCTCACAGATACAGCACCACCCCCCCTCTAACCCGGGAGAAACCTCCCGGTTCCCCCCCAGGTCAACCGTCTCAACTCAACCTTGGCGTCATCTCCGGTTGACTTCCTTCCAACGAGAGCCCGGGGGAGTGGCAGGAGATGACGCAGCGGGACCCCAACGATCCAACCTCTTCTTGCCGAGGGTGTGACCTCCAGATGGTCCCAAGGTGGGACCCGAGCAGACACGAACGTCGCCACCGCGCGTGTCCCAGCTGGCAAAAAAAAAAAAAACAACCCCCCCCGACCTTGCGGTTGGCCAAGCGTGACCCAAACCCGGCGCTTTCCTCCCCAAACCCGTCAGGTCTCGCCTTGCTCAGTCCGCAGAGGGGATGAGCTGCCGGCGGGGTGGAGGCAGCTTCATCTCAGGAGCTTCCATTTGCCACACCCTTCTCTTTAGGAGGGGCCGTGCCTGATGGGTTTTGTGATTTCACGCTCCGAGGGTAAATAAACTGGGCTCGAAAATCGTCCCCCGAAATGGAAAGTTCTCGAGGTTTTGGGTTTATGTGAGAAAAGAGGAAAACGGGAATACAAAACGTCAATTCCACCCCAAGCTCAGAGGTTTCCCGTGAGTCTTTCTGCCCGAACTTTGCAGCTGTGAATGGAAAAATGGTCTTCTCCAGGGTGGCCACTCAGTTTGGCTGATGGCAGCTGGGTTGGGGTTTTTTCTTGGATTTTTTTTTTTTTGGGGTCCCAGTTTCAGGTTCCAGCCCCATCCTCTCCGTGGAGGATTACCAAGACGGGGGAATCCGAGTTGGGTGTCGAGCAACGGGCTGGTACCCAAAGCCCGAGATGTTGTGGAGAGATTTCCAGGGCCAGCAGCTCCCGTCCTTCGCCGAATCCGACACCCAAAACCACGACGGCTTCTTCGAGGTGGAGAAGTCCATCGTCATCCAAAGAAACACAAACCAAAACGTGTCCTGTTCCGTCAGGAGCACGCGGCTTCCCCAGGAGAAGGGCTCGACCATTTCTATATCAGGTGACGTGCCACCAGAATTACACTTTTAAGTCATACCTGGGAAATAAGGTGGTTTTGTTTTGTTTTTTGTTTTTTTTTTCCCCTATCTTTACGTGTCCAATCACCATTGGCTGCATCTGAGGAGGCTTCTGGGCTTGGGGGCCCTGTTGCATCCCCAGATGGGTTCCCTCGGCTGCAGCACCCAGCGCACCCCGTGCGGGCGATGGAAGAGGGACTGAACTGGGGTTTCTGGACCGTCAGGGATCAAATCAGGGAAATTCAGAATTAATGTTTTAGTAAAAAGGTGGTTCCAGTGCAGTTTTCTTAAGAACCGTCACTCAAGCAGGGAATTTCTATTAAAATTTTAAAAATTCTATTAGAAAGCAACTTCGGGACTAAATATTTCAATAAAGATGCTCGGAGGGGACCAAGCGCTTACAAGAGACCGTTTTTCTACATATTCCCTTTGCAGAACATTAAATGCAAAAATGCTTTAGAATCTTTGTTACGGGGATTTCTCGCCAGTTTTGCATTTCCCGTGGGCTGATGTTCATAAACTATTTTTTCCGTCAGAGCACCGCCACGCGTTTCTGTACCGCCGCGCACGCGCGCTCCAGTGCAGAACATCGACGGATCGTTGCACCCCCAATTAACGGGATTTGGGGAATTTTTTCTCTATTCCAGACCCCCTTTTCCCAAAGGCCTCTCCCTGGATGGCAGCTTTGTTCGTGACCTTGGCTGCCTGCTTGGCCTCGCTGGTTGTCTGCGCTCTTCTTGTCTTACGGCTACGAGGTGAGGCGTTAGGCTAGAGGAAGAAGATATTTGGGCGCCCAAGAGGACGTTTGGGCACCCAAGAGGGCACTTGGGCACCCAAGAGGATGTTTGGGCACCCAAGAGGACATTTGGGCACCCAAGAGTTCGTTTGGGCACCCAAGAGGACGTTTGGGCACCCAAGAGGATGTTTGGGCACCCAAGACGGAGGACACTTGGGCACCCAAGAGGACATTTGGGCACCCAAGAGGATGTTTGGGCACCCAAGAGGGCACTTGGGCACCCAAGAGGACGTTTGGGCACCCAAGAGGAAGTTTGGGCACCCAAGAGGACACTTGGGCACCCAAGAGGACACTTGGGCACCCAAGAGGGCACTTGGGCACCCAAGAGGATGTTTGGGCACCCAAGAGGGCACTTGGGCACCCAAGAGGACGTTTGGGCACCCAAGAGGGCACTTGGGCACCCAAGAGGACACTTGGGCACCCAAGAGGGCACTTGGGCACCCAAGAGGGCACTTGGGCACCCAAGAGGACGTTTGGGCACCCAAGAGGGCACTTGGGCACCCAAGAGGATGTTTGGGCACCCAAGAGGATGTTTGGGCACCCAAGAGGGAGGACGCTTGGGCACCCAAGAGGACACCTGGGCACCCAAACCACACTGGGTTGATACAGACCTGCTCAAAGAAGGACCAACTGCCCCCAGGCATCGGAGACTCGCTAGAGCTCCATCCCATTGAAATATTCCCCCCAAAATGTCACTTTTTAGGGACCTGAGGCCCAATCTCCACCCCCGAGAGCTCATGACCTTGCCCGGGGCAAAGGAAGAGCAGGCTCCAACGTGAGGGAAAAATCCCCGTTTCACACCAAAACCCCCATTTGACACCACCCCCCCCCGCCTCCAGCAGCGTCAACCAAGCCCAGAAATTCCCATTCTTCAGCCCACGCCCCCGGCGCGGGTCACCCCTGTGAGATGTAGGTGTGGGAGAAACCTCCCGTTAACCCACGCGCCGTTCTCTGTTCTTTCTTACAGCCCAACACGCCGCAGAACTCGGTAAGAGACGCTTTTTCCTTTTTTTTTTTTTTTTCTAAAAAAAAGGGAAATTTTTGGCTGGTAGCGAAGGAGGGTTGGGTCTCCCACACGCTTGTCTCAATTTGCTTTTAGAACAGCGCTTGCTGCGTCATTTCACACCAAAAAAAAAAAAAAAAAAAAGCCATTTGAAAGACTGAGGCGTGGGAAAGGGTTGAAAAGATTTCATTTACATGCTGAAAACGCACCAAAAAAACCCACAGAATTGGGAAAATCCCCTTTTTTTCCTGCTTTTTCCTCTTCTTTTAACCAAGCCAGTTATGTTATTGAGGCTGAGTTTCAACACCTCTCTCCAGGCCTCAGGCCGCCGACAATTTCCCCGCGAGAAAGGAAACTTCCTCTTACACTTATTTCTGCCTTTCCTTTCAGAGAAACGCGATGCCGAAATCCGTAAGTAATGTGGGTTGGTTTTTTTTTTTTAAATGTCGTTAAGGAAAAAAATAGAGCTGCGGACGGCTGCTCGCTTTGTCACGGGGGTTCATAAACCGGCGGGGAGGAAGCGGGAAAATTGGGGACCAAATCAAGCGCATGACTTCATCTGAGTTGGCCAACTTGGGTAACCGACCTCAGGGAAGACCAAATCTCTGGGTTGTTGGGTTTTTTGGGTTGGTTTTTTTTTTTTTTTTTTCAGATAATAAAACCTCAGCGGAGACGGGCTGCGGTTTACGGAGCCCGTCTGTAGCTCGTAGGCGTGTAATAGTTTAATGATATTGTTGGCGTGGCGTGGGTTTGGAGCAATCAAATTTTGGAATAATAAAAACAAGCTTCCTTGGTTTCGGAGGAATAAAATTTCGGAGTACTAAGAAGCAGCTTCCTCGTTTTCAGAGGAATAAAATTCACATTTGCGTGTTTCTCCCCAAAGGCCATCTCAGAAAGCAGTAAATCCCCCAAATTTCCTTCTTTCCCAAGTTAAAACGGCTAGCTTGGATGGCAACGTGGCCAACAACGTGCCGCGCAAGAGAAGCGCCAAGAAACCCTTCTGCTCTTAGCGCACCACCCCCCAAAATCCCATTTAGGGCAAGCAATTCAGCCGGGTTTTTTCCCCCCCCCAAAAAAACCTACATCCCCTTCCAATATCAATAACACCCCCCTGCTTCAATTCAACTTCCAACATCCTGGGCAGAAAAAGGAGCAAAAAGGTCCTCGGGCGCCCGGACAAGCTGCCAGCACCAAATTAGCACTTTCCAGCCATCCCACCTATTTCTTCCTGATTTTTTTTTTTTAATTTTTTTTTTTTTCCCCCCCTTCCAGGTCATCGCGACATGGAAATACGTAAGTGTTGCGTTGCTTCTTCCACCCGCTAAAAGCTTGGGGCAAAGGAGAAGACCTTCCCCCCAACATCCTTCATCCAACTTAGATGCGGTTGAGCCCGACTTCTGGGGGGGCCCCAACCCCCCCGGCTCCTTCCAGCCCCTTGGGGTGCCCCCACGTTCCTTCTGTCGAGCCGGTGTCCCCTCTCGGGGCACCTTTTGGAGGTCTGGCACCGTAAAAGGACCTTTTGACGTGCCCTTGGGTTTGGCGGCTACGTGGGGCTCAAAGCAAGGGGGTTTCACCCCAAAAAGCACGTGTTTTTCCTAAAAACGCTTCTTTTTTTCTGTTCTTTTCCAGAGAAACACTCCGCAGAACTGCGTAAGTTCGGTTTTTGCTGTTCCTCCCCCCCCGGCCCCGCCCCGTGGTCTTTCGAACAGCGCATGATTTTGGGGAGGGGGCGGGACGGGTTCTGCCTGGGTTTCATTTCCAAGCCCCCCCCCCCACCCGACTGCAAAACAAACCCGGGGTCTAAAAAAAAAAAAAAAAGTCGAACCGGGCCAGAAACGGTGCCCGGGTTCCCGTTTGGACGCACCTGTGTCTTAAAATAAATTAAATTTGAGTGTATTAAGCGGCGTGCTGCCTGGGACCAACCCCCCCAGGGCCACCCCCCCCCCCCCCCCACGCCACGGGACCCTCTTGCGATCACGTCTGTTTGGTTTCAGGGTGGAGAAACGCCGTCGTCCCGGTGGAAGAAGGTACCTTGGGCTTGAGCGTTGCTGCTTGGGCGGGGAGGTGTCGGGGGGGGGGGGGGGATGCCTCGGGCGCTCTGGTGCTTTCTGCTTCCTTTTCCCACTCAATGAGCATTTTTCTGCTTTTTTTTTTTTTTTGGGGGGGGGGGGGAGGGGGCGCTTATTTCTGAAGACCCGAGCTCTTGACGCCGGGTGTCAGAGGAGGGTGCGGAGCTGGGACGCTCCTCGACGCTCTTGGCTCCTCCCCAGGAAGTGGGGGAAGAGAAAAAATTAATTCACGAGGCTCCTCCTTAATTAATCGAGGCCGGGTCCCTTCTTCTCTGCGCTGGGGAGGGGCGTGCAGCTCGTGAAACCGCGGCGGCCGCGTCCCAACCGGCGCTTGGCCGAGATGCTCACCCCGAGGAGGTCCCACCCCAGGACCAACGCTGGAGGTGGCCGGAGATGGGACCGCGCTCCGGTGCCGTTGGGCGCTTGAGATTCCCCCCAAACCCCCCCCTTCCCCATTTTCTCCGAGGTTCGGAGACCCCCCCCCCCCAAAGGCAGCAGCCAAAGGGGGTTCCTCGGCAGCGCTCTCCTCCCCGCAGTGCACGTCACGCTGGACGCGGACACGGCGCACCCCCAGCTCGTCCTCTCGGCGGGTGGGAAGCGCATCCGTCGCGGGGACACGCGGCAAGCCGTGCCGGATAACCCCGGGAGATACGACACCTACCACTGCATCCTGGGCCGGGAGGGATTCGGCGCGGGGAGGCACTTCTGGGAGGTGGACGTGGGGACGGAGGAAGGAGGGGTCTGGGCCATGGGGGTGGCCAAGGAGACCATGAAGAGGAAGGGGTGGATCAACCCGGCTCCTCAAGACGGGATCTTGGCTCTCTTCCACTGCGGGGGCAAGTACTGGGCCCTGACGTCCCCGGACCACACGGCCCTCGCCCTCGCCCAGACGCCCCGGAGGATTCGGGTCTACCTGGATTTTGAGGGACAGCAGGTCGCCTTCTTCAACGCCGACAGCCAAGACCTGCTCTTCACCTTCCCGCTGGCCCCGCTGAACGGGGAGAGGATCCGGCCCTGGTTCCGCGTGGGGCCCATCGCCCAGCTCACCCTGAAGTCACCCCCTTCTTCGTCCCCCGACGTCCCCGGCTTGGAGGATCCTCTGCACCCCTCGTGCTTCTCCCTGCCGAGCCGCTCACCGCGGCGGCGGGTCCCGCACCCACCGGAGAGCGGGACGTGACCAGGGCGGGGAACCCCACCAGCAGCCACGAGCAATGCCCAGGACTCTTCCAGTCGCCTCGCGCCATCCCGGCGCCCCGAGACTCTTCCAGTTGCCTCATGACACCACGACATTCCAAGACTCTTCCAGTTGCCTCATGACACCACAACATCTAAAGAGTCTTCCACGTCACATCTATACCGCCCCGGTGTCCCAAGACTCTTCCGGTCTCATCACGCCACCACGACATTCCAAGATTCTTCCAGTCGCATCATGACATCACGACATCCCACGACTCTTCCAGTCTCATTGCGCCATCTCGGCATCCCCAAGACTCTTCCAGTTGCCTCATGACACCACGACATTCCAAGACTCTTCCAGTTGCATCATGGCACCACGACATCCCATGACTCTTCCAGTCTCATTGCGCCATCTCAACATCCCCAAGACTCTTCCAGTTGCATCATGACACCACGACATCCAAAGATTCTTCCAGTCTCATTGCGCCACCACGGCATTCCATGACTCTTCCAGTTGCACCATGACACCACGACATCCCACGACTCTTCCAGTCTCATCGTGCCAACACGGCATTCCAAGATTCTTCCAGTCTCATTGCACCATCTCGGCATCCCCAAGACTCTTCCAGTTGCATCGTGACACAATGACATCCGAAGATTCTTCCAGTCTCATCGCGCCACCACAACATCCCACGACTCTTCCAGTCACATCATGACATCACGACATCCCACGACTCTTCCAGTCTCATTGCACCACCACGACATCCCACGTCTCTTCCAGTCTCATCGCGCCATCTCGGCATCCCCACGACTCTTCCAGTTGCGTGGTGCCACGATGGGGGGGGGGTGTGTCTCCCTTCCTCTGGCAGGAGGATTCACGGTGCTCGTTCCTGATGTGTGTGTCGTCCCCCCCCCGGGGTGTTGCAATATCGTCGCCTGTATTTACAAAAAAAAAAAGTTATTTCAATAAAAATTCTCTCCTCAACACCTTTGGGGGGGGGGTTGTGGGGTGGGGGTGTCTTGGGGAGCAGCCAAGTTGGGCCTTCGGGTCTCCCCGTCTCCACAAAAATGGGTCAAGAAACAACCCCCCCCCCCCCCCCCCCCAGGGAGATGGTCCTTGCTGGGGGGGGGGAGGGGGGATGGTCTCCTGGGGGGGATGGGCCCCCAAGAGTGATGCCCCCCCCAGGGATGACGCTCTCCCGTGGGTGATGGTCACCCGAGGATGATGCTCTCCTGGGGGGGGGGGGGTGGTGTTGATGGTCTCCTGGGGGTGCTGTTCACCCCAAAATCGGGTGATGCCCCCCCCCCCCCCAAGAGTGATGGTCCCCCTAGGAACCTCCCCCCCCCGCGTGGGTGACGGTTGATGCTCTCTTGGGGGGCAGCGGGTGGGTGACGCCCCCCCACCCCCCCAAGGGACGACACACTCCCGTGGGTGACGGTCCCCCCGGGACATTCCTCGGGGGGGGGGGGCGGGCTGGCGGCGGGGGGGGGGGTGGTGTGTGTGATGCTGATGCTTCTCCCCCACATCCCCCCTACTTCCCGCACGCCGACCCCCCCCCCATTCCTTTACCAACAGACACAAGACACCCCCCCCCCCCCCCCCGTGTGTGTGTGTGTGTCCCCCCGTGTCCCCCCCCCACGGCGCCGGTTGCCGCCCGCCCGCCTGCGCGGCCGCACAGGAAGGGGCTGGGACAGGGCGGAGCCCCGCGGCCGGGGGAGGGGGCGGCGGCGGCGGCGGCGGGGGGACACCCCCCCCCCCCCAAAAAAAAAAAAAAAAACATCCCCGGCCTCGGTGGGGACCCACGCGGGGCGAGGCGCGGGGGGGGGGGGGTGGGGGGGGAGTTCACCCTTATGCACCCCCAGAGCGCTCGGCGTGGGAGGAGGGGGGGGGGTGGCGCATCACCGCGTGGAAAACCCGTTTTCCCCACTTTTTTTTTTTTTTTTTTTTTTTGGCGGGGTGGGGGGGACAAAGGGAGGAAGCGCTGCGGTGTGTGGGGGGCGCGTTTTTGGGGGGGAAATCCCCGCGAAAGGCGGAATGGCGCGGAAGGTCCCTTTTTGTTACAACCCGGAGTTGTTTTGTTGGTTTTTTTTTTTTTGTTTTATTTTTTTTTTTTTCCTTGAGGAGGGGGTGGGGTCCCCCCAAACGTCGCGGGGGGGGGGGGGGGGGGCGGGGAACACACACCCCGTCTTTCTTGCATGTTGTTGGTGGGGGGGGGGTTCATCACCCATCCCGCGGGGGGGGGGTGGGGGGGGGGTGTTTTTTTGGTGCGTGGGCGACCGTGACCGGGCGGCCGGTGCTGTCCCTTGTCCCCGCAGGGATGGGGTGGGCCGAGAAGCAGGAGAACCCCGAGAAGGTCAAGGTGAAGGTGGAGGAAGACCTAGAAGAAGAGGAGGAGGACGAGGTGAGGGAGGAAGGCTGCGAGAACTGGCGGCCCCAAGGCCGTGGGGGTTTGGCCAACTGGAACCCCCCCGGCGATCCCGTCGGCGAAGGGGGGACCCGGGCGCCCTCGAAATCGAGGAAGAAGCCCCACGAGTGCGAGGAGTGCGGCCGGGTCTTCAACTGGAGGAACCACCTGGTGCGGCACCGCCGGCTCCACACCGGCGAGTGGCCCTACAAGTGCTCGGTGTGCGGGAAGGGCTTCAACGACAGCTCCCCGCTGGTCATCCACGAGATGCTCCACCGCGGCGAGAAGCCCCACCGGTGCGTGGTCTGCGGGAAGAAGTTCACCCAGAGCTCCCACCTCCTCTCCCACCGAGCCATCCACACGGACGAGAAGCCCTACGTCTGCCCCGACTGCGGGAAGGGTTTCGCCCGGCACCAGTATCTCCTCATGCACCGGCGCGTCCACACCGGCGAGAGGCCCTACAAGTGCCGGGATTGCGGGAAGAGCTTCCGGAAGAGCTCGGACCTCGTCAGGCACCAGACGGTCCACACGGGCGAGAAACCCTTCAAGTGTCCCATCTGCGGGAAGGGCTTCACCCAGAACTTCCGCTGCAACGCCCACAAGAGGGCCCACAAGGAGGAGAAGGAGGGGACGGCGTCGCCCCCAGCCCAGGACCCCCAGCAGGGCCGGACCCCCCCAGGTAACCCGCACGTGCGCCAAGGCTGGAGCTTCGCCCAACTCTTTGCCCCAACTTGGGTGGAGCTTCACCCAACTCTTTGCCCCACTGTGGGTGGAGCTCCACCCAAGTTTTTGATCCATCTTGGGTCCCTTGGAGCTTCACCCAACCCTTTGCCCCACTGTGGGTCCCTTGGAGCTTCACCCAACCCTTTGCCCCACTGTGGGTCCACCAGAGCTCCGCCCAACCCTTTGGTCCATCTTGGGTCCCTTGGAGCTCCACCCAACCCTTCACCCCACTGTGGGTGGAGCTCCACCCAACTCTTTGCCCCACTGTGGGTCCACCAGAGCTCCACCCAACCCTTTGATCCACCTTGGGTCCCTTGGAGCTCCACCCAACCCTTTGCCCCAACTTGGGTGGAGCTCCACCCAAGTTTTTGCTCCATCTTGGGTCCCTTGGAGCTCCACCCAACTCTTTGCCCCACTGTGGGTCCCTTGGAGCTCCACCCAACCCTTCACCCCACTGTGGGTGGAGGTCTACCCAACCCTTTGCTCCATCTTGGGTCCCTTGGAGCTTCACCTAACTCTTTGCCCCACTGTGGGTGGAGATTCACCCAACTCTTTGCCCCACTGTGGGTCCACCAGAGCTCCACCCAACCCTTTGATCCACCTTGGGTCCCTTGGAGCTCCACCCAACTCTTTGCCCCACTGTGGGTCCCTTGGAGCTCCACACAACCCTTCACCCCACTGTGGGTGGAGCTCCACCCAAGTTTTTGCTCCATCTTGGGTCCCTTGGAGCTTCACCCAACTCTTTGCCCCACTGTGGGTGGAGCTTCACCCAACTCTTTGCCCCACCGTGGGTCCACCAGAGCTCCACCCAACCCTTTGATCCACCTTGGGTCCCTTGGAGCTCCACCCAACTCTTGCCCCACTGTGGGTCCCTTGGAGCTCCACCCAACCCTTCACCCCACTGTGGGTGGAGCTCCACCCAAGTTTTTGCTCCACCTTGGGTCCCTTGGAGCTCCACCCAACTCTTTGCCCCACTGTGGGTCCCTTGGAGCTCCACCCAACCCTTCACCCCACTGTGGGTGGAGGTCTACCCAACCCTTTGCTCCATCTTGGGTCCCTTGGAGCTTCACCCAATTCTTTGCCCCACTGTGGGTCCCTTGAAGCTCCACCCACAGTGGGGTGAAGGGTTGGGTGGAGCTCCACCCAAGTTTTTGCCCCACCATGACCGTGGGTGCCCTGGAGCTCCACCCAACCCTTTGGTCCATCTTGGGTCCCTTGGAGCTCCGCCCAACTCTTTGCCCCAACTTGGGTGGAGCTTCACCCAACTCTTTGCCCCACCGTGGGTCCCTTGGAGCTCCGCCCACAGTGGGGTGAAGGGTTGGGTGGAGCTCCACCCAAGTTTTTTGCCCCACCGTGGGTGCCCTGGAGCTCCACCCAACCCTTTGCTCCATCTTGGATCAAGCTCCACCCAACCCTTTGCCCCACCTTGATTCCCCCCCCCACACCCCTTGGAAACGGGGGTTCTGTTGGGTGCGGGTGGGGGGTGGGAAGGCCCTTTGGGGGGGGGGGGGGGAGGGTTTGGGGCCCCCCCATCGTTCCCCACGGAGACCCTGGGGGAGGGGTGGGGGGTGGGCTGCGGCATCTCACCCCCCTCCTCTACCAGCAGGTGCCGGTGGCCACCAGAATTCCCAGCCCGGCGGCGCCGGGGGGAGGACGACGAAATCCGGGGGGGCCTGGGGGTCCGGGGGGGTCAAGGCCATAAAAACGGAACCGGGGGTGGAGGAGACGTCGGGGGACCCCCAGGAAACGTCGGGGGACCCCCAGGAAACGCGGCGAAGCCCCGGGCGGAGGAGCCCCCCGGCGCCTGGCGAAGAGCCGCCCTCCCAGCGCCCCACCGGCGGGGGTGACAGGGATCCGCCCCCCCCGTCCCCACGGGTGACACCCCCAGAGCCCCACCAGTGTGGGGAGGGCTCCCCCAGCCCCTCCCCGCTGGACGCCCACGGGAGGAGCCGGGGCGGGGAGAAGCCCCACCCGTGCCAGCAGTGCGGGAGGCGCTTCCCCACCGCCTCCCAGTTGGGCGCCCACGAGAGGAACCACGGCAGGGAGATGCCCCACCCGTGCCACCAGTGTGGGGTGGGCTTCCCCACCGCCTCCCAGCTGGACGCCCACGAGAGGAACCACGGGGGGGAGGGGCCCCACCAGCGTGGGGCGGGCACGTCCCAGTCGGACGCCCACGGGGGGGGTCGCGGCGGGGAGAGGCCCCACCCGTGCCACCAGCGTGGGGCGGGCACGTCCCAGTCGGACGCCCACGGGGGGGGTCGCGGCGGGGAGAGGCCCCACCCGTGTCCCCAGCGTGGGGCGGGCTTCCCCACCGCCTCCCAGTGGGGGGTGCCGGGGGGGGAGGGGCCCCCCCAGTGGGGGTGGGGCGGCACCAGGGGCTCCCCACGGGCGGCCCAGCCCCCGTTTCGCTGCCCCCAGTGCGGCAGCGGGTACCGGACCCCCGGCTCCCTGCGGCGGCACCTCAAGATGCACGTGCACTAGGGGGGGGCGGGGGGGGGGGGGGCGGCGCCATCTTGCTTCCGCCAGACCTTCCGGGGGGGGGGGGGGGGGGGGGGAAGGTCTGAGGAGCAACCTCAGGGAGCGGCGCGGGGAGGGGGGGGGGCGGAGGGGGGGGGGGGCGCGGCCCCCACCTCGGCTTTTCATTGCGTTGGGGGCCTAAGTTTCTAAAAAAACCGCAAAACCAAGAAATAAAAATTCGGGGTGTTTTTTGAATTTTTAAAAATTTTGGGAATTTTTGGTTTGAAAATTTTAAAATTCGTTTTCCTTTTTCACTTCTGAGGGGTTTTAATTTACATGTGTAGAACTTTAAAAATTGTTTACATTCTTAAATTTTAATTATTAAAGTTTTCAAATTTTAAAACTGAAAGTGCTTTAATTTTTTTTTTAAATTGGCTTTTTAATTTTTAAAGTTTTTTAAATTTAAGGACTTGGAAAATTCTTTAAATTTTTTACTTTTAAATTGGCTTTTTAATTTTTAAAGTTTTTTAATTTTAAATTTAAGGACCTTAAAAATTGTTTAAATATTTTATTCTGAAATTGGCGCTTTTTAAAAAATTTTTTTAGTTTTAAATTATAACACTTGAAAAATTGTTTAAATTTTTCATTTTTATATGAGCTTTTTAATTTTTAAAGTTTTTTAATTTTAAGGACTTTAAAACTTGTTTAAATTATTTTGAAATTGACTTTCTTTTTAGTTTTTAAAGTTTTTTGATTTTTATTTTAATTTTTGAAAGTTTGCTTTCATTTTAGCTTCAGAAATTTTTCCATTTTTAATTCTATTGATTTCATTTTAAGTTTTTCAATTTAAAACTTTTAACCTTTGAAAAGAATCGTTTAAATTTTTTATTTTAAAATTTGATTTTGCGATAATTTTTAAAGTTCATTAATTTAAAATTTTAATTTAAGTTTTTGGGGTTTTAAATTGTTTTCAATTTAATTTTAGTTTTTTAATTTTTAAAAAATTAAATTCATTTTTATTTTGCATTTTAATTTTTTAGGGTTTAATTTTTTTTTATTTTAAAATTTTTTTAATTTAACTTTTTTTTTTTAATTTTTTGGGGGGGGGGGGAGGGGGCCGTTTCTGGGCCGATAAAAGGTCGAATTGAGTCACATTCCCCTCCTCCAGCAGGTGCCGCCTCGCGGGCCCGTCCCGGGTGGGATTTTTGTCCCGCCCCCCCGCCCCGTGGAAGCGACGGGGGGGGGGGGGGCCCAAGATCCCCGTTTCTTCTCCTGGTTTTGCCTCGGTTTTGGGTTTGGATTTAGGTATTTTTTACATTTAATAAAAATCCTGCAGAGCGGCGCTGTGCGGCGGCCCGGGGGGGGGGGGGGGGGGGGGGGGGGGCGATGGGGGGGGGCGGATTTCTTGCCTGGAAAAACCTTGTCCGGGGCCTTTTTGGTGTCCGTGGGTGTAAAACCCGCGAGTGGGCGGGGTCTCTGCGGGGGGCGGGGCCTGACCCGGGGGGGCGGGGCCGGGGGGGTGCAGCAGGTGCCCGTGACCCCCCCCCCAAAAAAAATAAAAGAGGCAGAAACGGCCGCGGGGTTCAAGGGCGTTTATTCACCCGGGGGGGGGGGTTGGGGGGGATTTGGGGGTGTTGGGGGGCTCGGGGGGGGGGCTCAGTCCTCTTTGCCCGGCACCAGCGTCGTCCTCTCGGCCGGCGGGGGGGGGGGTGCTCGCTGCGGGGGGGGGGGACGGACAAGGGGGGGGGGGGTTAAGCGGTGACCTTTGACCCCAAACCATCCCCTTGGCCTCGACACCCCCCACCCCCCCCAAGGGCTGGAAATTGGGACCCAGGTGTCCCCCCCCACCGCCCCCCCCCGCTGGGACCCCCCCCCCCCCGTGTCTGTGTGTGTGTGTGTGTGTCCCCATGTCCCCCCCCAGGACCAAGTTGTGTGTCTGTGTGTGTGTCCCCCCCAAAACGCCTGTCCCCCTCCCTCCATGTCCCCCCCAATTTCCACCCCCCCCGGCTCCTGGGTGCCCCCCCTCCCATGTCCCCCCCCCATAATTCCCCACACCCCCCCCGACTCCTGTGTGCCCCCCCCCCGGTCCCACCTCCCCCCCCCCATGTCCCCCCCAGGACCAAGTTGTGTGTGTCCCATCCACCCCCCCGCCATGTCCCGTCCCCCCCCCCCCCCAAAATTCCTCCCCCCCCCCAACCCCACCCAGCTCCTGGGTGCCCCCCCCCACCCGTGTCCCAGCCCCGGCCCCCCCCTCACCGCCGGGCCCCCCCCAGAGGCCCCTCAGGACCCCCCAGGCCCAGCGCAGCAGGTTCATCAGACACTGGGCGCCCGCACACATCCTGCCTGGGGGGGGGACGGGGGGGGGATCAGTGGGGGGGGGGGGGACAGGGGACACAGCCCAGCCCCCCCCCTCCCCATTTCCCGTGTCCCTTGTCCCCCTCCCCCTGTCCCCCCCCCATCCCCCTGTCCCCCAATCCCCGTGCCCCCCATCCCCACATCCCCTGTCCCCCCCCATGTCCCTCCCCCCATGTCCCCTCCCCATGTCCCCCCCCCATGTCCCCCCCCTTGCCCCCCCATGTCCCCCCATGTCCCCAGCGCCCCTGTCCCCCCCCCGTCCCCCCCCGTCCCCCCCGTCCCCCCCCATGTCCCCCCCGTCCCCCCCCGTCCCCCCCGTCCTCCCCCTGTCCCCCCCCATGTCCCCCCCCATGTCCCCCCTGTGCCCCCCCCCCCGTCCCCCCCCGTCCCCACTCACCACTGGGTCCCGTCGGTGCCCGTGGGGGCCCCGGGGCCGCCCTTAAATCCCACGGGGCCGGTGACGGGGACCCGGTGTCGTCACGGGGCCGTGGGGCCGGTCTGCCCGGTCCCCACCCGGCCCCGGCCCAGCGTGGGTGGCCTGGGAGGGGACACGGGACACGGGGGACACGGGACACGGACACGGGACACGGGGGCGTGGGGACAGGGGTGGACATTGGGGCACGGAGACACGGGTGCGATCGGACACGGGGACACGGGGACACAGGACGTGGACACGGGGACTTGGGGCCACGGGTGTGTTTGGACATGGGACACGGGGGGACACGGGACATGGGGGGACACGGGGACACGGGACACAGGGCCGTGGGGACATGGGCACACGGGGACACGAGGACACGGGTGTGTTTGGACACGGGACACGGGGGGGACACGGGACATGGACACGGGACACGGGGGTGTGGGGACATTGGAACATGGGACATGGGGACATGGGGCATGGACACGGGGACTTGGGGACACGGGTGTGTTTGGACATGGGACACGGGGGACACGGGGACACGGGACACAGGGCCGTGGGGACAGTGGGACACGAGGACACGGGTGTATTTGGACACGGGACACAGACACGGGACATGGGGGCGTGGGGACATGGGGGGGACACGGGACACAGGGACACGGGGACACGGGACTGTGGGGACATTGGCATGTGGGGTGTGGGGACACGGGACACGGGGACACGGGTGTGTTTGGACACGGGACACAGGACATGGACGGGGACACGGGATGACACGGGGTGACACGGGGTGACACGGGGTGACACGGGGACGGTGGGGATAACGTGGGTGGCGTGGGGACACGTGTGGGGACGGGGGGACACGGGACACTCCCCCCCCCCCCCCATGTGTCTGCGGGGTCACGGGGGGTCACGGGGGGTCACGGGGGACACCCCCCCCCTTGCCTCCCCACGCGTGTGTCCCCCTCGGCCCCGCCCCTTGACCTTTGCCCCGGCGCGGGGGCGGGTGAGTCACTTCCTTCCGGCCGCCTCCGCGCCGGCGGGGGGGCGTGGCCTCGGGGGGGGGCGTGGCATCGGGGGGGGCGTGGCCTCGGGGGCGGGGGGGCGTGTCCGGGAGGAGGGGGGCGCGGCCGCCCCGCCGCGGCGGAAGGGGGCGGGGCGTGCGGCGCGCGCGCGCGGGGCCGCGATGGTGAGAGCGGGGCCGGGGGCGGAGGGGG